>NC_056761.1:30368944-30403944 GCF_018687715.1 Carya illinoinensis
ATAAGAATCTAGTCCTGAATTGGGAGAAGTGTCATTTCATGGTTCAAGAAGGGATCGTGCTAGGCCATAGAGTGTCATCTAAATGAATTGAGGTGGATCGAGCCAAAATTGCAACCATAGAAACTACCACCTCCAAAGAATGTGAAGGGAATCAGAAGTTTTTTGGGGACATGCGGGATTTTATAGAAGATTTATCAAGGATTTTTCTAAACTCTCTAAACCTTTATGTAATCTTCTTGAGAAAAATTCTGCATTTGACTTTGATATTGTTTGTTTGCAAGCCTTTAATGCACTCAAGGAGAAACTAATTTCAGCACCAATTGTGATTGTGCCTGATTGGAGTCAACCTTTTGAAGTTATGTGCGATGCAAGTGACTTTGCAATTGGAGCAGTGTTGGGGCAAAGGCGAGACAAGCTGTTTAGAGCCATCTATTATGCAAGCCGGACATTGAATGAAACTCAATTGAATTATACGACAACTGAGAAGGAGATGCTTGCTGTGGTGTTTGCTTATGAAAAATTTTGGTCCTACCTCATTGGTACAAAGGTGATAGTGTTCACGGATCATGCAGCACTTCGCTATTTGTTTGGCAAGAAGGATGTTAAGCCTAGGCTAATTCGTTGGATCCTACTTCTTTAAGAATTTGATTTGGAGATTCGAGACAAAAAAGGAAGTGAAAATTTAGTGGCTGACCATCTCTCTCGGTTAGAGCAAGAGGAAGAAAAAACAGATTCAGTGGTCCAAGAGGCATTCCCTGATGAGCAGTTGTTTGCATGTGAGATCAAACTCCCGTGGTATGCTGATATTGTTAACTACCTAGCTTGTAAAGTTTTACCACCTGATCTTACTTACCATCAACGTAAGAAGTTCTTGCATGATGTGAATTATTATCTTTGGGATGAGCCTTTATTGTTCAAAAGATGTCCTGATCAAATCATTAGAAGATGTGTGCCAGAAGAAGAGATGCAAGACATCCTCCATCATTGCCATTCATCATCATATGGAGGACACTTTGGAGCCACCCGTACAACAATTAAGGTACTTCAAAGTGGGTTCTTTTGGCCTTCTATTTTTCGTAATAGTTACACTTTGGTGAAAACTTGTGACCGGTGCCAACGTATGGGAAATATTTCAAGGCGTCATGAGTTACCACTGAAAGGTATCTTAGAAGTTGAGTTGTTTGATGTTTGGGGAATAGATTTTATGAGGCCTTTTCCTCCTTCTTTTGGTTTTGCTTATATCTTATTAGCAGTTGACTATGTGTCAAAATGGGTGGAAGCAATTGCTACAACAACAAATGATGCAAAGGTAGTGCTCAAATTTCTACACAAGAATATATTCACAAGATTTGGCACTCCACGAGCTATTATTAGTGATGAAGGGACTCACTTTTGCAACAAGTTGTTTGTAAATCTTCTTTCTAAATATGGTGTAAAGCACAAGATAGCACTTGCTTACCATCCTCAAACTAATGGCCAAGCTGAAATTTCAAATAGAGAAATCAAGAACATTCTTGAAAAGATGGTCAAAACCAATAGAAAGGATTGGGCGAAGAAGCTTGATGATGCTTTGTGGGCATACCGTACAGTCTTTAAAACACCTATCGGGATGTCTCTATACCGATTAATGTTTGGAAAAGCATGTCATCTTCATGTGGAGTTGGAGCATAGAGCTTATTGGGCTGTAAAAAAGTTTAACTTTGATTTGAAGGCAGCAGGTGAAAAGCGACTTCTTCAATTAAATGAGATGGAAGAGTTCCGAAATGATGCATATGAAAATGCAAAGATCTATAAAGAAAGGATGAAGAAGTGGCATGACAAACAGATTCTTAGGCGAGAGTTTGCTCCAGGACAACAAGTTTTACTCTTCAATTCATGACTCAAACTCTTCCCAGGAAAGTTAAAATCAAGATGGACAGGTCCTTATACAATTCATGAGGTTTTCTCTTTTGGAGCAGTAGATTTGAAGGACAAGACAGAGAATATTTTCAGAGTTAATGGTTAGAGATTGAAGCACTACTATGGAGAACAAATGGAGAGGAACTATGCATTTATTCCTCTTGGAGATCCTAATTGATGATGATTGAAAAGTCTGACTGTAGACTTTAAAACAAGCACTTATGGAAGGCAACCCATAGATCTTTCTTTCATTCTTTCATTTATTTTCTTATCTTTATTTATGTAGTTTTAATAAATTGGTTATTGATGCAGGTTAATTTAGCATGAATAAAGAGCTGAAAAAATTTTAAACTACAGAAGATTCATCATGAAGTCAGGGAAGTTCGTTTTATTTCTTCAATCCTTTTTACTTTTGCATTACAATGAGGACATTGTTTAGTTTAAGTTTAGGGGTGTAAACTCCTATAGTCATTTGATCCTCTTGTTTTCTAAGTCTTGGGTTGTTGATGGGTTGTTTGATTCTCTTACCAAGCATACATTGGAGTAAGATTGAATTCTCTATGACTCTGAAATTTGTGATTGAAGATGGTTTTGAGAAAAATTTTCAAAAATTTCTTTTATGCCAAGTGGATTTTTGTGGGTACTTTGGTTTAAATCTTTGACCTTGAACATAATTGAGCACATAGTCGTTTTTCTCTTATTCCATTTCGTTTATGAAAAGAAGAAGTTGAACTAATTGAAAGAGGGAAGTTCGATTTTGCTTTACTCTAGAATCCGTTGATGGGTCCTTGAGGCGAAATCCTAATTGAGACCAAATATTAGAGAAATGATCTAGGCATTTCTTTGGCATAACCAAAAAGCTTTCCTAGCCGTCCTAAATATCATGCCATCATTACATGATGTGTTTCCATAGTCAACTCCCTTGAGCCTTCATAAGCCTTTATTTATTATTTGAACTACATAAACCATGCCCGCTCTAAGCCTGAAAAACAATGAATCTACCTTTGATAGTTTGAGAAAATACTTTGGTGGAGAATACATTTAAAAGAGAAAATTTGTTTCATGATGAATCGTATTATGTTTGCTCTGTTTGATCAAAGAAGAAGAAGAAGAAGAAGAAGAAAGGAAGTGACTGATTAAAAAAAAAAAAGTCGCTAAGCGGAGTGTGAATTATCTCAGATTTTGTTAAGGGAATTGTTGGTATTGCATCAGTGATTACAGCAATAATAATGCCACAAGTATGAGCATATTGCCAAGAAAGAGTTATGATTTGAATCATGTGGGTATCTCTTTTAGTGTTCTTTTCAGTAAGTATTTTCCTAATTTGCTTTAATTTTCCATATCCAGTTTTTTCTTAACCCTCACCCTGTGGCCTATCATTACAACCTTATTAAAGACCTTTTGATCTCTGATTTTGGTATTGACTACATTAGTGAAGAGGATTTCTGAAAATTGGACTTATGGGGTTAAGTTTTAAGAGAATTCTTCTGATTTTGGTTGTTCTACTTTTATCTGAGTTTGCAGGTGGTTTGAGGTTAAATTGACTATATCACACACACACTCAAGGTCTTAGCTTTAGGTTGAAGTAAACGCCTAACTCTTGCTTGACAAATTGCAAAATTTTTGATTGATTTTCTTGCTAGCTTTGATGTTAAAAGAGTAAGATACTAGAGATGAAATCTAAATTCATAAAAGCTTGGTGAGTGATGATACTTCTCTTTCGAGTCGAGTTGATATTGCCTAAACTATCATTTGCTTTTCTTTTTGTTTAAGGACAAACAAAGTTGTAAGTTTGGAGGTATTTGATGACTTGCAAAATTTCGTATTGTAGATTTTACAAGATCGCTTGAGCAGAGGTTTTTGGCCGCTCAAGCGAATTCAGGTAGATTCAAACGCTCGACTGCCGCTCGACAGGGAGCTCGAGCGGGTTGCTGAAAAACAAAGATTGCTCGAGCGGAGACATTGGCCGCTCGAGCAAAATCAGGTAGAGTCGAAAGCTTGATGTGCGCTTGATAGGACGCTAGAGCGAAATCAGGCAGAGTCGAACGCTTGACGTGCGCTCGACACCCCGCTCAAGCGAACATCGTATTTTGACAGATCTAGGGTCTTCTGCCATCAAATGATATAAAAGGGATTTTTCACTCTATGACCGTACTTGTTGACTGAAGAACACTTTTTGGGACAGAAAAACACAGTTAGAAGGATTCAATTCATCTGTTTTGGAGAGGGAATTCCATATATTGTACGTACGTTGGAATCATACACGAGCACAGACGGAAGAAAAGCATTGAATCATTTCTTTGAGTTTTTGAAGATGAGTTGCAGCTGCGAGGAGTATTTTTCAGCGTTTATTTTCTTCCAATATTCTTAGAACAATTATGGTGAATTCATTTATGTTGAATTCTATTTCTAGCATGAGCTAAATTTTACTTATTTTGGGAAAACGATGTAACCTATTTCTGAACTATGCTTGATTGTCTATACTAATTTAAGGCAATTCTCTCTTTATTTATCTAATTTATTCTGAGTTTATTGCTTCTAATTAACTAGCCATTGATTAGATGATATTTAATCTAGTGATTTACTATCGAAAGAGTGAATCATAGGGTAGATCTTGAATATTTCAGCATAGGTAAATATAGAGATCGAAAGACTTGTATGAACCTATGTAGTAATTAAATCATTGATCTTATTGCTTTCTTGATTATTTAATTTGCATATTATTGTGTGAATTGATAAACAAGAGTCATTTCCAATTGACTATCGAAAGAGGCTTTTGGATGAATTAGAGATTTGTTAATAGACGAAAAGAATTAAATTACATTAGCTGGATGAGAAAAGCATAGTGAAGAATTTGGTGAAGTCGATTTCTTAGAAGTTTTCTTTCCCATAAATTTGATCTTTGAACGTCAGTTTTATTTCCTTTGCATATTTCTCTTCGAGTTGATCTTAGTTTAATTTGCAACTACAAAAATCTTAGTGATTCCTCTAGATAAAATCGAGATTAGTATAATTTTAGTATTTGACAAAAGTAAGGTACCATTCCCTGAAGACGATCTTTTCTTATTACTTTATTATAAAACTACGATACTGTGCACTTGCAGTTTTGCACCGATCAAGCATGAAGCTATTTTGTTTGTGTTGTGTTTTAGTTTTTAAATCATGAATGTTGACTAACAGTATGGCGAGTTTACTACATGAAGACAATTGAGGTTTGATATGCATTTGTGAAATCGAATAATTTGTTTTTTGTTCAATTTTCATTTTCTTTATTTTTAGAAATTTATGTAGACCTATCTTATTTCTTCACTGGAAAAAAAAAAACCCAACCAAAAAGTCCAAATTTGACTTCGCTTCAACAAGTCGGATCAGAGTCTACAGGTTTTGGAGTCGAAGTTAGGGCATTTCGACTTCGACAGTGTCGGTGTGATACTCTACATGATAAGGATAATGATAGATAGTGTATGGATTCTGATGACTTGCATAATTTAATATATTTTATTATTTCTTAACTTTAAACTTTAGTCTAATTTTATTTATTTTTGTTTATTTTAGGTTTTATTGTTATTATTTAAATTTTATTTTAAATTTCAAGAAAATGAAGATTCAAATTTTACCGATGCTATTTAAGATATAAAGATCAAGTTGAATTTTTTTAATAGCAAAATTTGGCATTTTGAAATATAAAAACTGAAGAGGGAGTTCACACATGGACCATTCCCTTGCCTTTTTGGAGCGGGACCCATCATCATTTCCTTATCTTTTATGCAAATAATAGAGAATTGGATCTGGCACAAGACATGCATGAAGTTTGACTTGGCAAAAGGAAATAAACACAGACCCTTTTGATTTTATGGAAGACTTTGACTTGGTAAAAGGATTTGAAGCCGATGGTAATCTCTTGTACACGAGACGTATGCTGGGCCAAGTGTATTTGGACGTAGCAGGATCAAGACGTAGACGCAAGCTTTGCTTATAATCCGTTTTGAGCGGGACCCAGCAGGATTAGTGGTTGAGAGAAATTGGATGCCATGCATGGGACGTTTGAGACGCAACACACGAATTGGATTTGGACATACAGAATGGACGCAAGCTGGATGCGAGATGCACATTGGGTTTTAGATGTAACGAGGAGCAGTTTTTTCGACTTGGCCTTTGGGGCTTAAACGAAAAAATCTGAAAAAGAGAAAAAAGGGAACTATGGAACACAACGTGGAAAAAAGAAGAAGAAAGAGAACAAAAGAAAGAGAAAAAAAGAGAAGGATGTTACGACCTGGAGGATGATACTGTAGACGGCGAGAGTACTATTTTTCAGTATTCATTTTCTTTTATTTCTCTTAGAAAAATTATGGTAAATTCGTTTATGTTGAATTTAATTTTTATCATGAACTAAATTTTCTTTATTGTAGGAAAAAGATGTAATTTAGTTTCGAACTATGCTTGTTTTTTTATGCTGATTTGAAGTAATTCTCTTTCATGTTTATCTGATTTATTCTTAGCTTATCATTTCTAATTAACTGGCTATTAATTATATGATTTTGATCTTGTGATTTGTTATCAAAAGAGAGAACTATAGGATAAATCTTGAATATTTCGGCATAGGTAAATATAGAGATTGAAAGACTTGTATAAACCTATGTAGCATTAAAATCATTGGTCTCATTACTTTCTTACTTTATTAATTTGTATACTCTTGTGTAAAATGATGAACAAGAATAATTTTCAATTGACTATCAAAAGAGGCTTTTGGATGAATTGGATATTTACTAGCAAATAAAGAGAATTAAATTCAATTACTTAGATGAGTAAAGCATAGTGAGAGATTAGGTGAAATCGATTTCCTAGAAGTTTTCTTTTCCACTAATTTGATCTTCGAACATTATATTTCTTTTCCTTTGAGTATTTTTTTTGAATTGATTTTATTTTAAATTGTAATTACAAAAATCTTAGTAGCTTCTCTAAATAAAGTCGAGATTAGTATAATTTCGATACTTGTCAAAAATAAGTTACCAATCCTAAGGACAATACTCTTCTCATCACTTTTCTATAAAACTACGATACTATGCACTTGCAGTTTTGTACCGATCAACTACAATTTTTTTTATTTTAGTTGGTTACTTTTATCTGAGTTTACATGTGGTTTGAACTTAAATTGACTATTTCACACACATACACTCAAGCTCTTAGCTTTAGGTTGAAGTAAACGCTTAACTCTTGCTTAACAAATTGCTAAATTTTTTTTATTGATTTTCTTGCTATCTTTGATGTTAAAAGAGTAAAATACTAGTGATGAAATCTAATTTCAGGTCATGGCTTGGTGAGTGATATTACTTCTCTATGGGATCTAGTTGATATTGTCTATAGTGATCTTTTATTTTATTTATTTTTTGTTAGAGGACAAATCCCACGTTGCTTGAAAATGATAAATTCTTGCTCTTTATAAGATTTCTATAGGGCTCCAATTATATCATTGACTAGTCCTTTTAGAGTATAGATTATGTGGTTTAGGTCTTCCATTAGGGTGTTACAAATTGTATTAGAGCTAGATTCAACAAAAAATGTGGGACTTGAGTTGTGCCACCTACAATAGATTGGCCTGACAAGGATGTTAGGAATTTAAGAGGGGTAGATTGCGATACCCCCATAAGATAAGGATAAGGCCTATAAAGGCAGGTGGTATATGAGATCCCATATTGTTTGGGAATGAGAAATTCTTACTCTTTATAAGGTTCCAATAAAGTTCTAATTATATTATTGACTAGTCTTTTTAAAGTATAGGTCATGTGGTTTTGGCTTTCTATTGATGCGTTACAATTGGTCTTAGCCCTACTCACCACCCAAGAAAAAATAAAAAATAAAAAAAATGTTAGGGCGGGTGAGCACAATGTTAACAAAAGTGGCCATCACGAGAAAATGAAGGTAGAATGGAAAATAAACCTAGTATAGAAAACTGACGAACCTACGAAAATATAAAGTTGGGATGGAAAATGATCCTAGGAAGGAAAAATGAAGCTTGGAACGAATAAACCTGGTAGGATGGAAAAAAGAACCTAAGACAAAAATGAAGGAAGGACGGAAAATGAGGGTTGGCTAGAAATATGATGGTAGGATAGAAAATGAAGGTTGGACAAAAAAATAAATAAAATTAAGGTACGAGGAAAAAGTAAGGTAAGATGAAAAAGTGAACCAAGGATGGAAAATTGTGCTAGGACGGAAACATGAAACTGCGTCCTCCGAGGTGAGCAATTCGCTCGTCCACTAGGCTAAGCAAAAGTGTTTGCCTCATCACCAAGCGATGATTATGTTGATCAAAAGTGTCAGGCAATATGTGCCTGACACACCGAAGGGCAAGCAAATCTCTTGTCCCAAAAGGCAAGTCAAGCACTCGAACCTCGGGCACATAACAACATTGAAGAAGTGCTCATCACCTGGGGGTGAGCAAGGTACTTTTGCTTGTGGCCTAGCAAGGCAAGTGCTTGCATCCCAGGGCGAGTGAACCACTAACAACTTGGAGGGCGAGAAACATAATGTGCTTGCAGCCCCGAGTGAGTAACAACATCCCTCTCCTTTGGGCGAGCATTCTACTCGCATTATATGGCCATGGGAGATCTTCTCTCGAGTATGTAAAGCATACAGGATCTCCATAAGTATCTGACATTCAATCAAATTAGTCTAATAACATGAGAGCTTGGATCCCAAGTATGTAACTTGTACCTGATCGTCATAGTGTCTGACTTCTAGTCAAATTGAATTGGATTACGTGGCGAGCAACAACATCTCAAACTCGAGGGTGAGCACTTTGCTAGCATCGTAACAAAGTGTTCTTACCCCATCTTAGAACAAAGTCAATGATAGTACCAGAAGTCTCCATCTTAGAACTATCAAACCAACGATGCAAATACCCACCAAAAACCTCTATATGAGAACCATGAGCTGACGACATAAATAACCACCAGAAATCTCCATCTTAGACCCACAACAATGGTAACATTGTGGCTCGTGTGTCTGTAGTGCGAAAGTATAGATATTTCTAGTTGCTCTATATTTCCATATTTGCTGTGGTTGCAATGGTCAAATATGATCACTTCAAAAGGATCATCAATCTTTACCATGGGTTGCACCATGGTTGACAAACAAATATAGCTCTACAATTTCTTTGGAAAAGAATAATTCTGAATCAAAAAGAGAACATAAAGAATAGAAGAATGATGAATAGGAAGAGAGTGAGCGAAGACTGCTCCGATCTCAAGGGCCACCAAAGATTACTCGAACCTAATTCAGCAAAAGTGCTCATCGAGAGGTGCACAAAAGTCAAAAGTGTTTGCCACTAGGCCCTATGAGAACTCATGCCTGATGGCTGTGGGAGCTCATAAAAATCATACCAGTTCAATGGGATCTACTGCTTACGTGGGAACTCGGATTACTGAGCATGTTCCAAAGTATGTGATTCGACCACCAATCAAATTGATTAGCTTACATTGGAGCTTAGCTCTTGAGCATGTAAAGCATACTAGATTGTTAGTAGTATCTAATGAAGTCTATGGAAAAAAATCCCACTAGAAATCTCCATATCTGATCTATGGCAACGACATCATCATGGATCTCTAGTGAGAAAGTGAAAATATTTCTAGTTATTTCCACGATGTATTGTGCTATGGTTAGATCGGTTTATGTCAATGAGATCGTCCATCTTTGTCGTGGCTTGCACAATGGTCGATGAATAAACATGGCTCTACAATTTCTTTAGAGAAGAGAGATTCTAAAGTAGAAGGTGAAGAGAAAGAACAGATGAATGAAAAACCAGAATAGGGTAGATCGAGAGTGGGGAGTACGAGAGAAGATGAAGATGAAGCTTGTTTTGGAGATTTCTAGTTGTCATCGGCTGGTTTGATTTGGATTCAGGCAATTTTTGTCTAATTTAATTTGTTGTAGGGGCATTACTAAGTTCAGATACGTGGCAATGATATTTTAGTCTAACCCAAGTCTCTTGCCGGAGCACCTTGGTCGAATCAACATCTATAGTAATGGATTTCAGTCCATCATGACATCTATAGAGGCATATTTTGGTCCAACTCATCATATGAATTCCTACATCGTAGGATCTAAATGATCAACTACACGCTATTTTAAATTTGAAGAAAAAAAAATAATGTTTTGAAAAAACAATAAAAGGTAATTGGTCGTCGTGGCTCGTCATTTTGTAAAGTGTTTGATAGCGCAAATTGGTCTAATCATGAGGGATCTCAACTCTTGAGCATGTAAAGCACATCATGATCTCTAAAAGTATCCAACCCTTTATCAAATTGGTCAGATCACACGGGAGCAATAAAGATCGGTCTCCAAAAGTATTTGACCCTTAACCCTCTTTAGATGAGCAACAAATCCCGCTCTCTTAAAGAGCAACGTTGCTCACACTTAACCAAGCAAAAGTGCTTGCACTCCTGAACAAAATGCTCCTCACGAAGGGTGAGCAACAACAACGAGCATTTTGCTTGAATGGGGGAAAAAAATTTCACATCAGGAGGGTGAATGACAACACTGAAAGAATGCTCATCCACTGTGGGTGAGTAAGGTACTACCTGATCATGTCCACGACTGAATTACCCAAGAAATTTCCATCTCAAAACTATCAACTAATGACACAAATACCCATAAAAATTTCATCTCTGGACTATCAATCCAATGGAAGAAGTATTCACTGAAAATCCCCATCTCCAAACCACAGTAATGGCAGAGTTGTGAGTCTTTGGTACGAAAGTGAAGATATTTCTAATTACTTCCACTATGGGTCCGCCATGATTAGATTTAGTCACGTCGATACGATGATCAGATTTAGTCTTTGGTAGGACTATCAATCCGATAGAAGAAGTATTCATTCAAAATCCCCATCTCCAAACCAGAGTAATGGCAGAGTCGCGAGTCTTTGGTGCGAAATTGAAGATATTTCTAATTACTTCCACCGTGAGTCAGCCATGATCAGATTTAGTCACATCAATACGATCTTGCATTTCTATTGCGGCTCACCAACTAATGAACATTTCAGATCCAGTTTTGGTGTCATTCATGTAGATGTAATTATTTAAATGGGTTAGAGTCCTATGGCCGTTAATTTGGGCCATACTTGGTGATAGTGAATTGAACCTTTTCAACTTTGTATTCGAATCGGATGATAAATATGAACCACAATATCTACTGCTAATCAATATGAGATTTTTGAGCAGTTTGGACCCACATAAAATGTTAGCTTGATATTTTTGTATTCGAATTGGTCCAATTGAATACTCCAATTTGGACACGAAGAGAGAGGGATCAGTCTCATTAAGCATTCTCATTCCCAAAGTAGGATATAAACGAGTATGAATACAAGAAGGGAAATGATATTTTAACATACAAAAGTCACCAATTATTATTTTTTATTTTAATTATGGAAGTATTTTATAATGACTTTTAGATTTTGTGATATTTTTAAAAAATATTTAAACAGTTAAAAAATGTTTGAAAAAAAAGCAAAAAGATTGGCGGGTGGAGACTCTCGCTGTGGGTGTTACAGCGTGTAGCAGGGTCCACGTGAGAATGGGGATGGAACACATTGCAAGAGCTTAATCTATTGAAGGACAAATGAAAACAGCATGATCAATGGCATGGGATTCTTGCAGAGTAAAAAAGATACTGGTGAATCTCGCGGCAGGCATGAGCTTCCGCCCTCCACTAATCATGTGTATATTAATATTTTAATTTCATACTTATTTAAATTCATAATTTCATTTGATACTTAAATGAGATATAAAATAGTTATAAAATAAAATTACTTATAATTACTTTTGTTAAAAGGGCACAGTTATTATTAATTAGTTATAAAATGAGATTAAAATAATTATAAAATAAAATCTATTTCTATATTACCCTTTGAAAAATGAAAAATAAGTACAAAAAAATCACTCGCTTCGTTGTATCTCTCTCCCTCTCACTCACTGTCTCTTCAGCTCTGCACGCCCGGCTTCCCTCCCTCTCTCTCTCTCTCTCTCTCTCTCTCTCGTCTTCCCTTTCTCCTTTCTGTTAAACCACGCCCTCAAACACAACACCTCCTGCCCTTTTTCGTCTTTTTTCTCGTCTTCTTCGACCTCCTAATCAGACGGCTCGCCTCCTTCCACGCCACCAACTCCTTCTTCATCCCCTGCGACCCCATCCCCCTCTCTCTCTCTCTCTCTCTCTCTCTCTCTCTCTCTCTCTCTCTTACATGGTATATCTTATACATTGTATATCTTACTTTCTATTTGCTTCCTTGCAAAACAATGGAAAAGCACTCCAACAGATAAATTCTGAGTTCATATTTTTCCGTTCTTTATATTTTCAATTTTTTTTTTTTTTTTTCCCTCTGTAACCCCCATTTCGTGTCTCTTATTGTCGATCTTGCGGCTTTTTGGTTTCGAACATTCGCTTGAATTTATGTGATATCTCTCTCCCGCTCTCTCTCCCGCTCACAGGTCAGTTCTTTTCTTCTGATAGCTCTCAAATTTGTTTATTTAGAATTTCTGAGCTCACAAATAAGAGGGTTTGAGCTCATTGGGTGCTAACTTTACTGATGAGGTATCCATTTTTATATAAAAGCCTACAGGCCAATAACAGCTCCAGCTCAGCTCCACAAAGAGCCCAATTAGAAGTGGTCCCAACAATGACTCCAGCTCGGCAAACTCTTCTAGAATAAATCTTGTAATTCTGTTTTGGTAATTATTTTTTGTATTGAAGCATTACTGTCTGTTGTAATCGACTCTGAGCTAGGCTGGAAATGCCAGCGCACACCATCTGCTCGAGAACATTCCTGAGCAATACTTTCCTTTAAATAGCACACTATGCAATGAACATTTTTGAGGAAAATGAATATACGAATTCCTTCTTTTAACATGGCATCAGAGCTTTTTTGAAGACTAACGTCAAATAATGGCGGAAGAGTCATTTTTAAAAAGTCCTCATGCTCCTCCACCACCACCACCTTCACCATCACCCACCTCTACTCTGCCTCACCTTTCCCACCTCGTCACTGTCAAACTTATCCATGACAACTTCTTACTCTGGCGCACCCAGATGGTGCCATATCTTCGTGGTTAGCGACTCTTCCATTTTGTGGATGGGTCTGTTCTTCCCCCCCTCCATATCTTTCTGATCAAGTCACACCCAACCCTGCATTTATTGATTGGACTCACACTGACCAACTCATTTTAAGTGCTCTTATTTCCTCTCTCTTTGATAATCTCATCGCTCAAGTCATAGGTCATTCTACTGCCCGTGATGTCTGGAAAGCTCTGGACAAACTCTTTACATCTCACTCCCAAGCCCGTATTATCCAACTCAGGTATCAACTAGCCACTGTTTCCAAAGGCTCCAGCTCAGTCTCAGATTATTTTTGGAAAGTTAAACATCTTTCCAATACCATGAGTGCTGCTGGTACTCCTCTATCCTCCGAAGAATTCATCTCTTATCTTCTTGCTGGACTCAATAGTGAGTACGATGCCTTTGTGACATCTGTCACTGCTCGGGTTGATCCCTTATCTCCCGATGAACTCTATAGTCTTCTGTTAACCCATGAAAATCGTTTATCTCATTCCACCCATCTTCCTCTTTCTACTGATCTCTCGGCTAATTTCACCACCTCCTCTGCCCGTGGTCGTGGCCCTTATCGTGGCACTTATCGTGGTCGTGGAAGGGGTCGATCTGCTCCAACCTTTTCCTCAACTTCCTCTCCAATCTTGCCTTCACCACTCCCTCACTCCAAACCCTCGTGTCAAGTCTGTGGTAAGGTGGGCCATATTGCACTAAAATGCTACTATCTGTTTGATTACTCATACCAAAGTGACCCTCCAAAATCACTCACCGCCCACTATACAACATCTGCTTCTTCTCCATCCCTGGATTGGTATCCTGATACAGCAACTACAAACCATATTACCTCAGACTTAGCCAACCTCAACCTGCACTCGGCACCATATGGTGGTAATGATCAGATCCGTATTGGTGATGGCTCGGCACTACCTATTTCCAATATTGGCGATTCTTCTCTTGCCACTTCTTCCCGTTCTTTTATTCTCAAAAATTTGTTACATGTTCCTAAAATTACAAAAAATCTTATCTCGGTTAAACAATTTTGTTGTGATAACTCAGTCTTTTTTGAGTTTCATAGTTCTTTTTTCACTGTGAAGGACTCCAAGACAGGGATCACTCTCCTTCGTGGGCCAACGCATGATGGTCTTTATTCCTTTCCTTCAGCTGTCATTCCACCTTCATTGGCAGGCACGACTTGGGCATCCAGCTCTTCAATTAGTTCATCGCATCATCACCACTCACTCCCTTCCAGTTACACATCACGACACTCCTCAAGTCTGCCCAGCTTGCTGTCAAGCGAAAAGCTCCCAGCTACCCTTTCGGTCTTCCCATCAACACTCAACTCGGCCTCTTCAATTAGTTTATTCTAATGTATGGGGTCCTGCCCCGGTCCTTTCTAGAGAAGGATTTAAATACTATGTTTCTTTTTTAGATGACTTTACTCGTTACACATGGTGGTACCCACTTGTTCAAAAATCTAAAGTGTTTTCAGTTTTTCTTAAATTTCAGAAACATGTTGAATTATTGTTCAATTCTAAAATAATCTCTCTTCAAACTGATTGGGGCGGTGAATATCGCTCATTACATAATCACCTTCAAAATCAAGGCATCTCTCATCGAATATCTTGTCCCCATACACATCAACAAAATGGGGCTGTGGAGCGAAAACACCGTCACATTATCGAAACAGGCCTTGCTCTTATGGCTCAAGCATCCTTACCTCAAATCTTTTGGGTAGATGCTTTTCATACGGCAGTATATCTCATCAATCGTCTTCCAACTCCCGTGCTTCAAAATCAATCTCCATATGAAAAACTCTTCTCAAAATCTCCTGATTACACTTTTCTTAAAATTTTTGGCACTGCCTGTTGGCCTCATCTTAGACCTTACAATTGTCACAAACTTGATTTTCGATCGATGCAATGCTTATTCTTAGGATATAGTGATTCTCACAAAGGCTACAGATACTTGCATGTTCCCACTGGGCGAATTTATTTCTCTCGCAATGTGGTGTTTGATGAACACCTTTTTCCTCTTGTTGTTACTACAAAGCCTTCTCAACCCATTCCCTCAACTCTTCCGTCCATCCTGGGTCCAATATCTTCACCTCCTACTTTCGGTTTCTCCTCACAAAACCAGCCCACTCGGCCCCACATCACTACCAGTCCGCTTCCTATTACTGATTTTCCTCCTGTTTCTTCTCAGCCCACAAATCCAACTTCAAATCCTTCTCAGCCCATTTCTTCCCGGCCCAGCACCCCAATAACAGAATCCTCTCAACCCGATACCCCTCTTCATCTTTCGGCTCAGCCTATCAGCTCAGATTCATCTTCTTCTTTCTTATCTTCTCACTCAGACTCGTCTTCTCCAGCTCCCGAATCCTCACTTGATCCTTCTTCGACCAACCAAATCATCACTCGTTCTAAAACCAATTCTCTCCATCCTCGTCGTTTCACTGACGGAACTGTGCTCTGGCCACCACCACGAAGTCATCTCACCATTACCACCTCTATTCCCGAAGAACCCACCTCATACAGTGAAGCCGCAAAACACCATGACTGGCGACTGGTCATGTCCAAAGAATTTCAAGCCTTTTTACAAACAAATACCTGGTCTCTTGTTCCTTCCTTTGGTATTACTAACTTAATCGGGTGCAAGTGGGTTTTCAGGACAAAAAGACTATCTGATGGTTCGATTGAGCGCCGTAAAGCTCGTTTAGTGGCAAAGGGCTTCCACCAGCAGGCCGACATAGACTACTCTGAGACCTTCAGTCCGGTTGTTAAGCCGACAACCATTCGGACTATCCTCAGCATTGCTGTCACTGAACGATGGCCTCTCCGACAGCTTGATATCCACAATGCATTTCTGCATGGGGATCTTCACGAACAGGTCTACATGACTCAACCGATTGGGTTCATAAATCAAGATTTTCCAACCCATGTATGTCGGCTCAACAAGGCCATATACGGCCTCAAACAAGCTCCACGAGCTTGGTTCTCCAAGCTAAGCACTCGACTCCTTGATCTTGGTTTTAATTCCTCTACTACCGATCCATCTCTTTTTGTTTACAAGCATGCCAGTGTCACTCTGTTTTTGCTTGTTTACGTCGACGATATAATTCTTACTGGGTCTTGTTCAGCTGCTATATCCTCTGTTTTGAAGTCTCTCCACACGTCCTTCCCAGTCAAGGATCTTGGGCCTCTACGTTTTTTTCTTGGTCTTGAAATAAACATGCTTCCTACTGGGATGCATCTATCTCAGCACAAATATATTTGTGATCTCCTCAAACGCACCAACATGGACCTTGCAAAACCAGTCTCATCTCCTATGTCTACATCGACTCATTTGTCTCTCACTGATGGCCCTTTCTTCACTGATCCTACCCTTTACAGAAGCACTGTCGGCAGTCTTCAGTACCTATCCTTGACTCGTCCAGATGTTGCCTTTGCAGTGAACAAAGTGTGTCAGTTCATGCATGCACCCAAAGTCCCTCACTGGCAGGCCGTAAAACGCATTCTACGTTACCTCAAACACACTGCTCACCTTGGCCTTCACATTCGGCCCTCTCCAGATTATGCTTTACATGCCTTTTCCAATGCAGATTGGGCTGGATGCCCTGACGATCGCCGCTCCACTGGTGGTTTCTGTGTTTTTCTCGGATCCAACATTCTTTCATGGGGGTCCAAGAAGCAACAAACTGTCGCTCGCTCTAGTACTGAGGCCGAATACAAGGCCCTTGCCAACTCCACAGCTGAGCTCCTCTGGCTTCAGTCTCTTCTACGAGACCTTGGAAATTTTCTTTCGACACCACCCACTTTGTGGTGTGATAATCTGGGGGCAACGTACTTATCAGCAAATCCGGTTCTTCACTCTCGCACCAAGCACATGGAAATTGACTTCCATTTTGTGCGTGACCGTGTTTCAGCGAAAACATTGAAGGTGGCCTTCATTTCTTCTCGTGATCAACTCGCCGATGTCTTCACAAAGCCTTTGGCTTCAACTCGGTTTCTGCAACTTCGTACAAGTCTCACCATGATTCCCCTGTTGGACTCGCGGGAGGGTAAAAGCCTACAGGCCAATAACAGCTCCAGCTTAGCTCCACAAAGAGCACAATTAAAAGTGGTCCCAACAATGACTCCAACTCGGCAAACTCTTCTAGAATAAATCTTGTAATTTTGTTTTGGTAATTGTTTTTTGTATTGAGGCATTACTGTCTGTTGTAACCGACTCTGAGCTAGGTTGGAAATGCCAGCGCACACCATCTGCTCGAGAACATTCCTGAGCAATACTTTCCTTTAAATAGCACACTAGGCAATGAACATTTTTGAGGAAAATGAATATACGAATTCCTTCTTTTAACATTATATATTATTTCGCTAACTTTCTGTTTATATCTTGGCAAAAACGAAGAATATCATTCAGGCGGACAAATCCTGAGTTTTGTAATTTCTATTTTTTTCCTTTTCTTGATTAAAATAGTCACGTTTGACTTAACTTTGCCAAATAGTTGTTAACTTCTTATTTATTGTCTCCCTTTTTTTTTTAATTTTTTTTTTAAATTTTTTTTAAATTTTAAATTTTTATTTTAAAAGAAACTCTTTATCGCTGTGAATGGCTTATCTGTCCTTGGTCCTATATAATGACGAATATAATATTTGATCATTTTTATACTCTGGTTAATGTGACATTTCATTAAAAATACTTAGAATTTTTCAGACATTTAACTCCAAACACCACCATTACAAGGATACATTCGGCTAGGAAAGTGAGTGGCTGCTCAAACTTAAAAATAAGCATAGGTATGAATACGCCTAGCTTACACTATCAATCAACGAGTATTCACATAACATTCTATATACCAATTAATTGCCGGGCTTTGCCTATTTACGTTGATCAATAAAATTTTTTTTACCTATCAAAAATAAAAAAATTGCCGGTACATCTTTTCTTTTATTTTTATTTATTTATTTATTTAGCTTCCTAGATTATTCTTTGACAGCTTCTAAAACATAGTGCAACTATTCCTGTACCGAGTAGTATATGTACACATCATAAACATAGTGCAACTACTCATTAGCAGCTATAATGCTATTTTCTTCTATACAAAAAAATGTACTCGCTAGCATCTATGTGTTCATGAAGATCTTAAATCCTTCTCTTTCTTCACTAATTTCCCTTCTTTGTGATGCCATTTTCTTCTAAAAAAGTTTTTGGTGTTTTATTCACGTTTTATGGTTTACTTGTTACTATGTATGTGTTGATGACAATCCTTTTTTTTTTTTTTTTTTTTTTTTCTAAGTATGTTTTGATGATCACTCTCATCTGCATAATTTGTCTACTGGGATTTATACTTGACAATAATCTCTACCGATATGCCCTTTTCTTCTAAGCAGTAGGCACAACAAGCAAATCAGTGTATATAAGAACCTGTAAGATCAAGCTTCAGAGTGTAAATGAAATGGAGAAAGAAGCACATCTGCGTCAGAAGGCTGCCAATGTCAAGTGCCAGAGGTGAGAATAACTTAATAGGGTTTCGTAACTTTTCTTTTTGCACTTGACTCAACTCCATGTTTTTAATTGGATATGACTTGATTTTCTTCCCATGTTGCAACTTCCAAAGAAAGGAATTACATACATTACGAACTTATAAGATTGTGTGGTGTCATTATGGCATCAATGGGATAAATATATGTACGAATTTTTTTATTTGAAAATGTTCTTATGTAGCTGGAGATCATGAACCTTCCTATGTCTACACAACCGGTACTTTCGGTTTTCCTTTTTTAATAAAGTGTCAATTTATATTATATATTAATATATCATAGTATTATAGTGTTACTACTATAAATTATAATATTATGCTAATATCATAGTATAATACTAATATATCATGGTATCATATATACTAATATCACAGTATTAATACTTTTTGATAATTTTTTTTTTAACTATCATAGTACTAATATCATAGTTTGTGTTAAGTTAACTATATTATGCTATAACTCTTATAACATATGATCAAATAAATTAAAAATGTTCATATTTAAGATTAAAATTTTATGTTGTAAATTATAATATAAAATTATTTTATATATTTTGATAGGTAATAAGAAATTTTATTCCGAGTAAATAGGCATAGCCCAAGTACATAAGAAGTGTACAAGAGAATACACCTAAATACAAACTAAAGCAAAACAAAATTAAAGAACAGCATTTCAAATGTTCATATCCCTCACTAGATTGTTCACCTAAAAATTTAAAGTGTTAAAGAAAAAATCCCTAAATTCCCCCATAGTGGGTACACAATCTTGGAAGCACCTCCAGTTCCTCTCAAGCCATAAACACCAAAGCAAACACGAAGGAATCATCCTCCACTCAGCTCTACTGCCTCCACAACCTGCAGCACCGTCCCGACTAGCCAAGAAATCCACCACATGAAAGGGCATCACCCAAGGAATGCCTACCCTTGCAAATAACTCATTCCACAAAACAGTCACCATTTCGCAATGAAGAAACATGTGTTTAACAGATTCAGCATCTTTTTTATACATGAAGCACCAATCCATCACATATAAACCCATTTTCCTCAAATGATCAGTAGTTAAAACTTTTTTCATCGACACCAACCAGCAGAAAACTGCAACTTTACTGGGCACTCTAGCTTTCCAAATGCATTTCCAGGGGTATGTTTTATTACCATGACTATTTAAAACCTTATAATAGGAATTCACAGAGAATCTGGACTTATTATCATTAACCCACAGCATCCTATCCTCCCTGATCAGATCAATCTTCGAATTATAAAGTTTTACATAAAAATCAGCAGCTTCATTCACTTCCCAGTCCTATAAATCTCTAGAAAATTCCACATTCCAATTCAGCATATTGTTAGAAAACAAGTATGAATCAGCCACAACAGCCCTTTTATTTTTAGCAATCCTAAAAAGGCTAGGGAATGCTAATTTAAGGGGTGAATTACCACACCAAACATCATGCCAAAAGAAAATATTAGTCCTGGTCCCCACTTTGAAATTAATATTTTTGACAAAATCCCCCCATCCCATCTGAATGGACTTCCATAATCCCACCCCAAAAACTCCTTTTATTTCATTAGTAAACCAATTGCCCCACATCCTTTCCTATTTAGCATCTACAATCTGTCTCCACAATGCGTTTTTCTCGTTGTTGTACCTCCAAAGCTACTTCCCAAGGAGGGCTTTATTAAAAAGCTTTAAATTCCGCACACCCAAACCTCTATAAGACACTAGAGGTCAAACCTTATTCTAACTCACCAAGTGAAATTTACGTTCCTCCCCAATACCATCCCATAAGAAATTTCTAAAAATCCTCTCAATATTTTTGACCACCCCTGCTGGAATAGGGAAAAGAGAGAGGTAATAAGTGGGTAAATTAGACAAGGTACTTTTAATCAAAGTAACTCTACCCCCTTTAGACAAATATAGTTTTTTTCAGCCAGCTAGCCTCCTCTTGATCTTCTCAATCGCCCCATCCCAAATAGACACAGATTTATGAGGAGCCCCAAAAGGTAACCCTGGATATTTCATGGGTAAAGAAGAAACTTTACAGCCCAGAATATTGGCCAGATCAAAAATATTGCTGACTGAACCCACGGGAACAATTTCAGACTTAGATAAATTAATTCTAAGCCCGGAGACAGGTTCAAAACATAACAATAAAGCTCTTAAGGCATGAAGATGATCCTTGTTAGCATCACTGAAATTTTTTTTTTTTGATAAGTAGCATCACTGAAAATTAAAGTATCATCTACGAAGAGAAGGTGAGAAACTGTGATGCAGCCCCTAGAAACATCTCCCACCTTAAAGCCCGACACAAAACCTCCTTCAATCGTACGGCTCAAGGCGTCCATGACTAAGACTAAAAGGAAAGGAGATAATGGGTCTCCTCGCCTTAATCCACGGGAGCTGCTGAAAAAGCCAGCCGAAGAACCATTCACCAAAATAGAGAACTTGGCCGTCGAAATACGATGTCTTATCCACAAGCACCATTTCTCCCAAATCCGAATCTCCCAAGCAAATAAAGGAGAAAATCCCAAATGACATGATCAAAAGCCTTTTTCATATAATATAATATTATATATATAATTATATAATATTAAAAATTTAATTTATATATATTTTAAAATTGATCCGGTCTCGGAAAACACATGACCGAAACCGGACCAGATCCGACATGTTTTTACAATATAAAAACCAGTTCCAGACCGGACCGGTCCAAAACCGGACCAACCGGTCCGGGCGGTTTTCCGGTTTAAACTTACACCCATAAATTATTATTGTTCAATCACTTGTCTTGGTACACTGCATTTTAGTTGTGGGAATAATTAGAAATGTTTGTAAAGCACAGCGTTTTGGGACTTAAAATATCAAAACTGTGCATTTAGTGTCTTTGAGTTTTTTATGTCAGTGGGCAGTGGTATAGCATTTTATTTTGCATGAGTGAAGTTAGCAAAACTGGAGTTTGTTAGGGGGAGGGTCTGTTATGGAAGGAATTGAATATAGTGGGAGGAAAAAAAGAGGTCGGGCATTATCTGGAATTTGCTTACGTTGAATCTTGTATGGAGGTTTGGGAAACCCTCGAAGAATTCCTTTATCAATAAACTTGTGGCTCTTTGAAGCCTTTCAACAAACAGCATCCTTGTGTTTCTCATTTTAATTTCTGCAGCTTCCATTCATAAATCCACCGAATCCCATTTACATTACAACACTCACAGCACAATTAAGCATCCCTTACAACAGATTACTATCATCGAGATTATGGGGCACGGCAGGGCGCGTGGGGGAAGAGGGGGGGGGGGGGGGGGGGGGGGGGGGGGGTTAGGTTTAATGGCTAAGCTTAAAGCCCAGGTTCGGGGTGCGGGGTGGTGGGCCTGGGCCTAGACCACCCCTGCACTTTGGGTTTTCTGCTCATGGGCGGTGCAGTGGACGCGGGGTGGTGAGTGGCGGTTCCCCGGCACCCACCCCTGCCTTTCACCCCGCCTGTCACTAGGGTTCCCCCACTCCCTTCCCCCTTCCCTTTCCCCTTCACCTTCTCTATCAGTTGCTACGGTAGCCCTTCTCCGTCGGTATGGTGGTTCCTCCTCCCATTCCCAGTCACTAGGAATCTAGGATGGTTTCCCCTCCCCTTCCTAGTCACTAGGCTCCCCCTTCCTACGGTTTGCTTTGCCCCAAGGACACACTCTCTCTGTTCAGTCCCAACCACCTTTCACAGCCAATTTTCTTTCTCTTTGCTTTCTCACACTTTCTCTTCTGAAAGCTTCCCTGAATCTCGACCTGCCCCTAAACGACACTGATCTCCTCCTCATTGTACCCTTGACTTGCTTACATTTCCCAAGTCATCTCGATCAATCTACTTTAGCTCAGCTTAGTTGAGAGGTAGATTTACTATGGAAAATGGTACAGTGGAGAAGGGGGTATGCTCCTCCGAATCGGTTAATGGAAGCCCTGACATTTGGAGCTGCAAGGACTCTCATTCTTTGTCCATTGATCATCTTGTTGCCATGGTTCATGGAATCTTCGGCAGGTTAGCCTCCTATCATATTTATTGTTATCTTGATCATTTCAAACCTGGAATTTCACGGGATTCTATTTTGAAATTGTGTTTGATGGTAGCTTAATGATTTTTATGCTATTTTTCAATTTTCTATTTGCATTAGTTTTGAAATTTGTTTGAGTTATTTTGTCAAAATTGATGGATTTTGCTATGTTTCTGCTTATTTTGGAGTCTTTCCGGTGAATTTTAATTTTTTTTCCAAGTTGCTACTGTTTCTATTTTTCTTTGATTATGTTCATTTGGAAAGGGAATTTCAACTTTGACTTTGCAATCCATGATTTGGTTTTCGTATTTATTTTCTGAACCAAATAGATAATTTAGAAAATGCATTAAAAAATTTAAAGAATTTTGCCTGAAATTTAACTGTCAGTTTTCGTGAGGAAGTTGGAATTTTTTGCTTGTTAGTTTAGGGTTTTGTTTCGCTCTTAAATTTATATACAGCATGTAATTCTGAGATTCTGGTAGGATCTTGGTTTGTAACTTATTTATTTATGATTGCTATCTATTTGTAAGAGTTAAAATTATTTGCTCTTTCTTTTGTTAGTAATCATTTTGAAAATAAGTTGGCTCTTTGTATATAATACAACCAAACCAACCTGCTAGTGGTTGGTATGGTGGACCTCTATGGGTTTTCGGTTTGGGCAGTGACAATGCCAAACATTTTGGGCAAGAGGTTATTCATATGGACCTTCAATCGTTCTACTTTGGTAGTTTATCTAAGTTTTAAATCATTTAAGCCATTATGAGCAAATGAGAGATGTGTTAATATATCATCAAGGACAGTACACAAAATGGAAGTAAAATCAATGATGCGAATACATTTGGTAATCGGCCAAATATCTATTTGAGAATCTTCATGGATACAAGATACGAGATGAAGCTTCATCTTGTGTGCAATTAAAAGTAAACCAAAACCTTGACTAAAGTGAAGAACCACCACATGCACATGAGTGAGATCATTATCATTGCATCTAAAGATCTAAAACTCGAATTCTTTTCCCACCCACAGTGAATTAGGTCTTCATAACCGTTGCAACTGTTTTACTTTCCCATCCTTAGGCATGACATAAATCTGACATGCTTATTTTTAGTATCTTCTCCTAAACTACTAATACCATGTAATTAACAAAGCTCTTGGATCTATTTTCCTTAACTTTCTTCATATTTATATTTTTCTTGCAATTCTCAATGATATTGTAAAAAGTATATAAAATGAAAAGCAAGATAATATAAACAAGGGAAATTGCTAGTCATGTAGAGCACCTGCTCACCCGACTTGAGCCCAACTTTTGCTGCATTCCCACCCCCATCCATAGTCTAAATCATAAACTAGGTCTCAAGAACAACCTTATCAATTAAGCGAAAAGACATACAAACCAACATCATTATATTTTTTTCCAAGGAATTTGGCAATTGAAGATAGAAAACATAGACATAGGAAAACTTACAGTAATGAAAACACCACTTTTAGACAGATAATTTTTTCAACAGATTTTTTATTATTTTTTAATTTTTTTTATTGTCGCTTTCGCTTTTGAGTGTTTAGAGCTTGTATATTTAGAAGAACATTAAATAAAAAAAAAGAACTAAAGAAATAATTCCTAGCAATTAGAAAGAAATTGATAAAGTACATTTTTCCTAGCAATTAGCAATAAATAGAATAAGTTTTAGACAAATAACTTATAGTAATTAAATGCATAATGCTTGCATACCAGCTTGAAAGAGAATGCAACTCGCCATTAAATTGGAGTCCTTCACCTTTCAACTCCTCCATCATCCAACCATCACTATAACCTCCATCGGTTTTCAACCAAATGAAGAAGGTTTCCACAAACCCAACGTGGATTTTATTCTCATAATTCACCGGTTTTGGTGGTATGAATGGTTTTCAAGAACCACATTTTCCTTTTCTATTGAGTCTATTGGTTATTTTCTATTGTGGAGTGATTATGTGTTCCCTCCCATCCTATTACTTGTGCACATATCTAAAATTCTCGAAAGAAATGAAAATCAATTAGTATTATATCTTTTTGTCCCAAAAAAAAAAAAAAAATCATAAAGTGTGAACAAGAATGAAGTATTGGATACATACCTCTGAGCTCATTATGATTGTAAAGATACATGTCTATTTCTGTGATAAATTCAGAGTAAATTTGTTTTCCAGTCATTCTAGGTACCAAATGATTTCGTATCAAGTAGTGATGTGTGGGTGGTTTAAACTACACATGATCATTATTAGGGATGTCTTGATCTTCTGTATTCAATACGCATTCAGTAAACATGATTATATGACCTGAAATTAAAAAAAAAATTATTGTATATCAGAGGTATTAACTAATTCTAAAAACGTTTAACTCCTTGTTTCAGTTTATTCGACATCATCTTATTTCCCAAGATGTGCATTAACCATTGTTTTGCATTTTTGGGCAGAAGCACATGCACTACTTTTTGCAAAAGGCATGTGCCCAAGTAACACACCAACTACAATTGGTCACTTTTATATATTATTCTACCATGTTCTAATCCTTTTTTATTTTGTTGATAAGTTTGCTTTTGATCATACTTATTTTTTATTTTTTATAGGTAAAAGAATATTACTAATAGGAAAATGCTACTCGGCCTTCTGTTGGGCACTTAATTTTTTTTTTTTTTACTTCTATTTTTTCAACATTTTTTTTAACATCTTTAGTCATTCAGAAAAAAAAAAAAAAAATACAAACTTCACTAATAGTCACGTTTTTTAGCCATTAATTAAAAAAATAAAATAAAATTAAAATAATCAAACAGTAAGTTTGAGCGGGTCCACTAGCATTTTCTGTCCAAGAAAACAAACAGACCAATAAAAGCAAAAACCCAAGAAAAATAAGGCAACGACATTCTGTTACAAAAAAATTCTATACCCACTTCACCATTTTCTACCAAAAATCCATACTAGAATTTCAAGCCTCATTAACAATGCATTGCTACTAGCTGTGTCTAACAGTTCGCATAGTCAAAGAACAACTTTCCAAAACTTAACTATATCCAAAATGGTGAAATTATTAGTGACATGAAAAGTATTTTAAGTAAAACGCAAGTACTGAGTCTACGTGAAATTTGGCAATACCCGTCTAGACAATGGATCTCACATATTAAACAACAATAATTTAAAATTTTTAAACGCAATGACAGAGGCTCCTGAAGAACGAAAGAGAAATACCCATAATGATCGAAACTATTATCGTGGCATGAAAAGTTCTTTTAAGTAAAGACAATGATTGAGTCTACATGAAATTTGGCAATACCCGCCTAGACAACAGATCTCACGTATAAAACAACAATAATTTTAAGGGATTTACTATGTATCAGCCACTATTCATTTTCACACCACACGCTTATAACTTTTTCATAGGGTGTAGGGGTGCTTTTCATAGGGTATATGGGTGCTTTTCATAGGGTATATGAGTATTTTTTATAGGGTGTGTGGTGTGGAGTGGTGAATAGTGGCTGATGAGAAGAATTTTTCTAATTTTAAAATAAAGATTTTCACACTTGATAGATGGACAAATTAACACTAATAAATGATGGTACTAAAAATCAAATTTGCAATTTGTTAATTTAATTCTCCGATCTTTGTCATCAATCATTTTACGAAGCTTGTTGATCATGGGTTTAAAGAAATTTATCAAGTAAAAAATGTACATGAAACCTATACTTAATTTGTATCAAATAATTTTTTAATTAACAAATTAAGAATTATATATAAACCTTATCTTGGAAAAATTTATTAATTATTAACATGTCGAATAAGATGAGCTTAGACTTCCGATACAAATTTCGAGAATCAACAACAAAGATGAGCTCAGAATTCAGCAAGGCATTTCAAGCATTAGCAAAATTTAACTACATCCAAAATTGTGAAACTATTATACTGGCATGAAAATTACTTTAAATAAAAAACAAGGACAAAGGAACCTAATGAGCGAAATAAAGAATGAAAGAGAAATACCCATAATTTAAGATCAAAAGTCTCTCAATATGGCTACGTCTTCTAATATAGGAGCTCATAAATTTAAAAGTTAAATAAATGAATTGTAATAGTTCATGTTTCGGTAATGCTTGTACTCTGTTGAGAGGATATGATATTTCACATTAATGAGGCACGCGCTTAAAGTAGAAATTTCTAATTGTCGAATGGGGCGTGTTTTTGTTGGGTAAGAAAGTTTTGATAATCGTTGTGGAAACTGTAATACCTTGATTGTTGGGTTGAAGTATTACGACAAGGTTGATCAAAATTGCAATTCTAACCCTAATCCAAATAGAAAACATGGCTCTAATCCAAACCCGTTTCTAATTCAAACCCACACCCTTAACGGAAACAATACCCAGAAAGTTAACCCCAAACTCGATTTCTAAGGGAGATGGTGGCAATTAGGGAAAAGATGGATTTGGATTAGAGTCATGTTTTCTATTTGGATTAAGGTTAGAATCGCAGTTCTGATTAACCTTGACTTAATACTTTGACCCAACAATCAAGGTATTATAGTTTTTGTGACGATTATCAAAACTTTTTGACCCAACAATAACATGCCCCATTCGGCAATACAAAATTTTTGCTTTATGCGTGTGCCTTATTAATGTGAAATATCCTATCCTCACAATAGAGTACAAGCATGGCCCAAACATGAACTACCATGATTCATTTATTCAACTTTTAAATTTATGAACCCCCTGTATCAGAAGACTTAGCCATATTAAGTAACTTTTGATCTAAAATTATGGGTATTTCTCTTTCATTCTATTTCGCTCATTAGGTTCCTTTGTCCTTGTTTTTTATTTAAAGTAATTTTCATGTCAGTATAATAGTTTCACAATTTTGGATGTAGTTAAATTTTGCTAATGCTTGAAGTGCCTTGCTGGATTCTGAGCTCATCTTTGTTGTTGATTCTCGAAATTTGTATCGGAAGTCTGAGCTCATCTTATTCGACATGTTAATAATTAGTAAATTTTTCCAAGTTAAGGTTTATATATAATTCTTAATTTGTTAATTAAAAAATTATTTGATACAAATTAAGTATAGGTTTCGTGTACATTTTTTACTTGATAAATTTCTTTAAACCCATGATCAACAAGTTTCGTAAAATGATTGATGACAAAGATCGGAGAATTAAATTAACAAATTGCAAATTTGATTTTTAGTACCATCATTTATTAGTGTTAATTTGTCCATCTATCAAGTGTGAAAATCTTCATTTTAAAATTAGAAAAATTCTTCTCATCAGCCACTCCACACCACATACCCTATAAAAAATACTCATATACCCTATGAAAAGCACCCATATACCCTATGAAAAGCACCCCTACACCCTATGAAAAAGTTATAAGTGTGCGGTGTGAAAATGAATAGTGGCTGATGCATAGTAAATCCCTTAAAATTATTATTGTTTTATACGTGAGATCTGTTGTCTAGGCGGCTATTGCCAAATTTCATGTAGACTCAATCATTGTCTTTACTTAAAAGAACTTTTCATGCCACGATAATAGTTTCACCATTTTGGATATAGTTAGATTTTGGAAAGTGGTTCTTTGGCAGTGCGAATTATTAGGCATAACTAGTAGCGATGCATTCCTAATGACGCTTGAAGTTCTAATATGGATTTTTGGTAGAAAATGGCAAAGTGGGTATAGATTTTTTTTGTAACAAAATGCCGCCGCCTTCTTTTTCTTGGGTTTTTGCTTTTGGTGGTGTTTGTTTTCTTGCATAGAAAATGCTAGTGGAGCCTCTCAAACTTATCACTTAATTATTTTAATTTTATTTATTTATCTAATGGTTAAGAAAGTGACTATTAGTAAAGTTTGTATTCTTTTCTTAATGACTAAAATGTTAAAAAAAGGAAGTAAAAAAAAAAAAATAAGTTAAGTACTCAACACATCTTGGGAAATAAATTTCAAATAAGCTGAAACAAGGAGTTGGAGAGGCTTTTTTGAATTAGTTGACTATCTCTGATTACAATTTTTTTTTTCAGGTCATATAATCATGTTTATTGAATGCGTATTGAATATAGAAGATCAAGACGTCTCTAATAATGATTATGTGCAGTTTAAACTACCCACACATTACTATTTGACACGAAATTATTTGGTACTTAGAATTACTGGGGAACAATTTCTCTTGATTTATCACAAAAATAGACATGTATCTTTACAACCCTAATGAGCTTAGAGGTATCATGTATCCAATACTTCATTCTTGTTCTCACTTTATGAATTATTTTTTTTTGGGACAAAAAGATATATGAGCTATATTCATCTCTTTTGAGAATTTTGGATATGTGCACAAGTAGTAATGATGGGAGGGTACACATAACCACTCCACAACAGAGAATAACCAATGAACTCAATAGAGAAGGGAAATGTGGTTTTTGGAAACCATCCATAGTACCAAAACTGGCGTATGATGAGATTAAAAGCCGCGTTGGATTTGTGGAAACCTTCATTTAGTTGAAGATCGATGGAAGTTACAGTAATGGAGTTGAAAGTGAAGAACGATTTAATGGCGTGGTGCATTCTCTTACAAGCTGGTATGTAAGCAGTATGCATTTAATTATTATAGGTTAAACTTATTCTAGTTGTTTCTAATTGCTAGGAATAAGGTACTTTATCAATTTTCTTTCTAATTGCTAGAAGTTACTCTCTTACTTTTTTTTTTTTTTTTAAATCTAATGTTCTTCTAAATATATAGGCCTTGGACACTAAAAGCGAAAGTGACAATTAAAAAAATCTGTTGAAAGAATTATCTGTACAAAAGTAGTGTTTTCATTTTTGTAAGTTTTCCTATGTCTATGTTTTCTATCTTCAATTGCCGAATTCCTTAAAAAAAATAGAATGATGTTTGTTTGTATGTATTTTTGCTTAATTGATGAGGTTGTTCTTGAGAGCTGGTTTTGTGATTTAGGTTGTGGATGAGGATGGGAATGTAGCAAAAGTTAGGCTAAAGTCGGGTGACCAAGTACTCTACACTAGCAATTTCCCTTGTTTATATTCTCTTGCTTTTCAATTTAGATACTTTTTACAATATCATTTAGAATTGCAAGAAAAATATGAAGAAAGTCAAGGAAAATAGATCCAAGACCTTTGTTAATTACAACTTAGGAGAAAATACTAAAAATAAGCATGCCAGATTTATGTCATTTCTAAGGACGGGGAAGAAAAACAGTTGCAACGGTTATGAAGACCTAATTCACTGTGGGTGGGAAAAGAATTCGAGTTTTGGATTTTTTAGATGCAGTGATAATGATCTCCATCATGTGCATGTGGATTTTGTTGGTTTTGGCTGTGCATGTGGTGGTTCTTCACTTTCATTAAGGTTTCGGTTTACTTTTTACACACAAGATAAAGCTTCATCTCACTTCACTTGGTCGATTCTTGTACATCCAATTGATTTTTTGCTTTCTGCTGGAGGGTTTCTGAAATTGTTAGGTGTTTCGGATTTGGCACTGCATTTTTTATTGTGCCACCATTTTACTTAATATGTAAGATTCCAATTCACAATTCATATGATATTTGCTTCCAGCATGTTCTTCATACTGCTAACGCTGGCACATGCTACCCTGTTCGAAAATGCTGCTCTATGTTCTATCTTGACATGCTCGATTCACTTATTAACCTCTTTCGATGTTTTGTATTGAATAAACAGTATTGTCGGCCTCCCCTGATAAATGTGTAATGCATTTTAGAGGTCCATACTCGAGAGTTGAGACATTTATCCAGATTTTATATCCTCATTGATGTTCATGGCAGTTCGGTAGATTGGATTGCATTGTCGAGTTACTAGACTGATGCTTAAGTATGATGCTTTTGAATCTTGATCAGATTAAAATGTGGGAATGGTCTTCTGGTGAGCTCCTTTGGGAGCCTGTTGCCCGGAATTAAAGAGCATTGTTTGAGATCAGGTTTTACTGTTTTATTGCATTGGTTTTATATGCAACCAGAGAGAAAAGCATGAAAACTGATTATAATTAACTTGGTATGATTTAATACAATGCTGTTGGTTTTACTTGTTGGTTACTGGAGTTATGGATTTGGCAGTAAGAACCTTGTTATTGAAGTTGGTTGATTTTTTTTTTTTTTTACTCTCTTTCATAGTTATTTTCTTTAAGATTTGGTCTTATACTTTTCCATTCCCCCCCCCCCCCCCCCCCACCAAAAAAAAAAAAAAAAAGATTTGGTCTTACTCTCATGAGTGGAAGCACAAGTGGCAGTGGCAGTGGCAGCAACAGCAGCACAAGCAGGTATTTGTTTAATTTAGTATTTGATGGTACAGGGGTTAATTTATGCTCCCATGGAAATGAATGCAAGTATACTTTCTAAATCTAATCTTTTACCCGTCTTTCAATTTCATTCAGGCATGATGATGCCAGTTTCATACGCTGTTCCTGGTGCTTCTTCCACACCAAGAAAAGCAAAGCTAAGAGACAGGGGATGCATATTGGAATGCAATTGACAGGGGCATAAGATGTACAATTGCAGCAGAATTATGATGGTGTAATGCTTTAAGATTTGGTCTTACTCTCTTGTTATTGAAGCTCCAGATTTGTTACTATTGACTTGGTTATTAATGGACCTGAGATTGTGGTGACAAATGTTTTGGTTATAGAAGTTCCAGATATGGTGTGAAATCATAATAGATGAACAAAACAATTATGCAGATACCTTTCATGTCCCTTGTGTATTCGCGTTATTGATGTTACTTCCATTTTGTGTACTGTCCTTGAAATGATATGTTTTAGTTGTTTAATTTTATTTGAGATTGATCTTAAAAGTTATGGATATGGATAATGTCTTAAAACCTGAAGTACTTTGATTTATGTTTAGCTTAACTCTTCTCAATGGGCACCATTATCTCATCAAAAGGGAGGTTCCTAAACACAACAGCACACTGCTGCTGCCTCCACCCTGTCCACAATACAAGTGTGTACAGAAAAAGAAGACCCTTTATTGCAAGTCCCTAAACAAGACCAAGAGCAAAAATAAAACACCCCAACCCAATAGCAAGAATAAAGCACCCAAACCCAAGAGCAAAAATAAAGCACCCAAATCCAATAGCAAGAGTTATTGGCATCATTCTCGATATCCACGTAAGAAAAATGGATCCAAAGTAATGTACATGAAATAACAGTCACCAAAATCTTCTATCATGCATTTAAGCAATGGAGGCTTTCCTTCATCATCATCAGTCAAAAAAAGATGTTGACCTGTTCTACTAATTAATATCAAATGAATAACGAAACTTGCTGCTTTCTCATAAGAAATGGTACCTGAATAAAGTTTTTAAAGAACAATAAATCAGTCAACTTAACGTTATAGACTAGACAATGACAACAAGGACTATAAACACAGCTGTAAATACACCCACAAAAAATTAATACAGCTACTCGACCAAATTTATGGGAAATCTTGTAGGTATGCCACCAAGTTGGCCATATTAGATCATGCTCACAGCTAGCTGATATAAATGCAAGTCACAAATTAAGTATGAGCATTAAGCATTATATGGGATACTTGCGTTGTTCCCGTTTTGTTCAATCATCAATGGTATAATTCCAGTTATAGGAGTTCAATGTTTCTATCTTCTGCAAATGACCAAACTTGAATTCAAAGAGCAACTCACTCTTTCCAGTATCACATACTAGAGTTGGGTTCATGTGTGCATTCATACCATCAACCCTCGTAACGTCCCAACTCAAGCCTAACATGTCTGGGTTGGATTTTCTTGGGTTCACATGTTGGTTTGGTAGGTTTGGATTTTCACGAACCAAACAAACCGAACCAACCCAAAATTTATATTTGATATGTATTGAAAGTATGATAACATCTCACATTTGTTCATAATGGCTTAAATGATTTGAAACTTCGATAAACTACTAAAGTAGAGAGATTGAAGGTTCATATGAATAACCTCTTGCTCAAAATGTTCGACATTGTCACTGCCCAAACTGAAAAACCATAGAGGTCCACCGTACCAACCACTAGCAGGTTGGTTTGGTTGTATTATATACAAAGAGCCAACTTATTTTCAAAATGATTACTAACAAAAGATATAGGAAATAATTTTAACTCTTACGAATAGATAGCAATCATAAATAAATTCAAGAGCTACCAAACAAGATCCTACCAAACTCTCAGAATTATATGCTATATATAAATTCAAGAGCGAAACAAAACCCTAAACTAACAAGCAAAATTTCCAACTTCCTCACTAAAACCGACAAAGAGTCAAAAAATTCCAACTCTGACTCTGCACCAATTCCACTCTAGCTTCCCTTTGACTTCGATAAGTTCGAGTTGGAGTTGGAGTCAGAGTTTTTTTTTTTTCTCAAAAAGGTCGAAGTCAGAGTCGAAGTTAGAGGTGGCAATGTACTGACTCCGACTTTGCCATCCGACTCCGACTTCGATATTGGACATATTTTATAAAAATATATGTATTTTTAATATATTAATCATATATATTATATGACCATAACTTCTATAGTTAGTTAAATTTAATAATATACTAATATGAGTAAATTATTATAAAATAATAAACTTATACTATGATATAAATAGACTAAATTGACTAATAATAGTTTAGTATATGTAAACACCATACTATTACTGCCATGTAACATTAATGTATAATAACATATAATACTAATGTATAAATACTAATATATAATAACATATAATACTAATATATAATAATTAATGTATAATAACATTTAATACTAATGTATTATGTATAAACACAAATATATAAATTTTTAATACCGTATAATACTAATGTATATTAACTAAAGTGTAATAATATGTACTAGTAATGTATAATAATCAATGTATAATAACATGTAATATTAATGTATAAACATTAATAATATAAGCGCATATAATACTAATGTATAAAGCATTTAATACTAATGTATCATGTATAAACAATAATGTATAAATTTATAATAACATGTAATACTAATGTATAAGAGTTTTCCTACGTACAAGCAAAGTCGCGTACTAATCTATGTACCAATACTAATTCTTTCATATTCAAAATTTAAATTAGTACTATTTTCAATAAAATCTCATTTTTGATCAATCACATTAGATTGATGCACATATTAGTACGCAGTTATGCTTGCAACTAGATTTTTCCAATGTATAATAACTAAAGTATAGTAACATGTAGTAGTAATGTAGAAGCACTAATGTATAATAACATTTAATACTAAGTCTAGGATATAATTAAATTAGAAATAAGTTATAAACTAATATAATAACATGTAATAAAAAAATATAGTATAAGTTTATAATACTAATAGGAAATTAGGAATAAGTTAAACATTTAGTATAAAATATTATAATGTGTTAATATTTAATAACATGTAATACTATAGTACAATAACATGTAATTATAAGTTAGTTAAATAGTAATTGTTACTGATCAGTACTAAAAATTAAATTTAGTGGTAAAAAGATTATAAAAATCATAAATAAAGAAATTTATGACTAAAATTAAGATTAAAATTTGTTTAGGGTTTAGAGGAAAAAGAATGGGGCCAAAATAGGGTTTATGTCCTTGGCAACCCAATACACTGTAGTGGTGCAACCCGGCCCGCCCAAAGGGCCAAAACAGAGTCAAAACGGTATCGTTTACCATGGTTTTGGCCCTTTTGCCTACCCCTCAACATTCACACTTCATACGTTCATCACTTTGTCACTTTTTTTTTCCTCTCTAAGTTCTAACCCTAGCTACCTGATCTTAGATTCTTTTGATACACAATTCATATAAGATGAGATGAGATGATATTTTAAATGGTAGTGAAATTTTTGAGTTAAAATGAGATGAAATAGTTTGTAAAAAAAAAAGTTTGGATGGTGAGATGAGATTAGACAGTTTTTAATTTTTGAGATTTGAAAAATGTGTGGGTCTCACTATTTTATAGAGTCGAATTGTGCACTTTTTATGTAATGTTCATGTACTGTGCATGCCAGATTTGCACTATTCGTTTCAGTTTTGTACTGTTCATATATTGTTCATGTCAGGTCTCAATATTCATTACTGTTTATTTAGTGGATGTTTTTAAAATTTAGAAATGGAATCATGTGTTTGGATAGAGAAAACTACTGTACGGTACAGATGATTAGCTGTACCCGGTATCCAAACCGAGCTTTAATTTGCAAGATCTTCTGCTTTGGATGTCCCATTCTTAATTCTCTGATTTTTCTCAATTTCTTATGGTCTACCAGATAAATCTATGCAGATTTTTCTAATTTCATTTCAGCGATGCTCAGATAAAACTTGGAGTTCATATTTTCTATTTATTTTCAACTTTTTCTTTCCTTTTGTTTCTTACAAAATGTTTAAATTAACTTTTTTAAATGGTTCTTAACTGCTATTTGTTGTT
>NC_056761.1:31973944-31976444 GCF_018687715.1 Carya illinoinensis
CAAGGTGCGTGGTAGTACCTCACGATCTTCTTCAGCCATAGCTAGTATCTTATTTCTTCTTAGTGATCTAAGAGTTCTTTCAATCTCCGGATCAACAGGAATAATGTCACGAGATCTAGTACGGCGCATCCAATGTCAGAAACACACCTGTAGAACAAATTAAAACAAAGTTCTAAATTAAAACCAAGATTACTTTGTATCGATATTGACAAAAAAAAATAAGAATAAACTAATCCCCGGCAACGGCGCCAAAAACTTGACCGGTGCAAAACTGCAAGTGCACAGTATCGTAGTTTTATAGTAAAGCAATAAGAAGAGTATCGTCCTCAGGGATTGGTACCTTACTCTTGCCAAATACCAAAATTATGCTAATCTCAATTCTATCTAGAGGAATCGCTAAGGTTTTTGTAGTAGCAAATAAAACTAGATCAACTCAAGAGAAATAAGCAAAGAAAGTAAAACTGATGTTTGAAGATCAAATTCAATAGGGAAGAAAACTTCTAGGAAATCGATTTCACCATAATTCTTCACTATGCTTTTCTCATCCAGCTAATTTAACTTAAACCTCTTTTGTCTATTAGCAAATCTCTAATTCATCCAAAAGCCTCTTTCGATAGTCAATTGGAATTGATTCTAGTTTATCAATTCACACAAGAGTATGCAAATTAAATAATCAAGAACGCAATAAGACCAATGATTTAATTACTACACAGGTTCATACAAGTCTTTCGATCTCTATACTTACCTATGCTGAAATATCCAAGATCTACCCTATGATTCCCTCTTTCGATAGCAAATCACAAGATTAATAATCATCTAATCAATGGCCAGTTAATTAGAAGCATTAAACTCAAAATAAATCAGATAAACAAAGAGAGAATTGCATTAAATTAGCATGGACAAACAAGCATAGTTCGGAATTAGGTTACATCGTTTTCCTAGAAAGAAGAAAATTTAGCTCATACTAGAATTGGAATTCAACATAAACGAATTCACCATAATTGTTCTGAGAAGATGGGAAGAAGAAAATAAACACTGAAAAATCCTCCTTGCAGCCTCAACTGGTCGTCAAAAGCTCAAGAGAACGATTCAACGCCTTTCTCCCGTCCGTGCTCGTGTATGAATCCAACGTACGTGCAATAAATTGGAATTCCGTCTCCAAAACAAATGATTTGAATCCCTCTAGCTATGTTTTTCTCTCCCAAAGAGTGTTCTCCAGTCAAAAACCGCGGCTCTAGAGTGAAGAATGGCCTTTTATATGGTCCCACGGCGGAAAACCTAAAATCTGTCAAAATACGATGTTCGCTCGAGCGGGGTGTCGAGCGCGCGTCGAGCGTTCGACTCTGCCTGATTTCGCTCGAGCGTCCTATCGAGCGCACATCGAGCGTTCGACTCTGCCTGATTTCGCTCGAGCGGCCAATGTCTCCGCTCGAGCGATCTTCGTTTTTCAGCAACCTGCTCGAGCTCCCTGTCGAGCGGCAGTCGAGCGTTTGAATCTGCCTGAATTCGCTCGAGCGGCCAAAAGCCTCCGCTCGAGCGAACTTGTAAAATCTGCAATATGAAATTTTGCAAGCCATCAAATACCCCCAAACTTACAACTTTGTTTGTCCTCAAACAAAAAAGAAAAACAAATGATAGTTTAGGCAATATCAACTCGACCCCAAAGAGAAGTATCATCATTCACCAAACTTTTATGAATTTAGATTTCATCTCTAGTATCTTACTCTTTTAACATCAAAGATAGCAAGAAAATCAATCAAAAATTTTGCAATTTGTCAAGCAAGAGTTAGGCGTTTATTTCAACCTAAAGCTAAGACCTTGAGTGGGTGTGTGATATAGTCAATTTAACCTCAAACCACCTGCAAACTCAGATAAAAGTAGAACAACCAAAATCAGAAGAATTCTCTTAAAACTTAACCCCATAAGTCCAATTTTCAGAAATCCTCTCCACTAATGTAGTCAACACCAAAATCAAAGATCAAAAGGTCTTTATTAAGGTTGTAATGATAGGCCACAGGGTGAGGGTTAAGAAAGAACTGGATATGGGAAATTAAATCAAACTGGGAAAATACTTAGTGAAAAGAACATTAAAAGAGAAACTCACATGATTCAAATCATAGCTCTTTCTTGGCAATATGCTCATACTTGTGGCATTAAAATTGCTGTAATCACTGATGTAATACCAACACTTCCCTTAACAAAATTTGAGGTAATTCACATTCCGCTTGGTGACTTCTTTTTCTTTTCTTTTCTTTTTCTTTTTCCTCTTCTTCTCTTTTTTCTTTTTTTTTTTTTTTTTTTTTTAAACACTTCCTTTCTTCTTCTTCTTTTTCTTTGATCAAATAGAGCAAACATAATACGTTTCATCATGAAACCAATTTTCTCTTTTAAATGTAACTCTCCACCAAAGTATTTTCTCAAACTATCAACGGTAGATTCATTGTTTTTCAGGCTTAGAGCGGGCATGGTTTATGTAGTTTAAAGAATCAATAAAGGCTCA
>NC_056761.1:31978944-31981444 GCF_018687715.1 Carya illinoinensis
AATCCATGTTGTGGGCAACGTCGAATCAAGTCCTTATACCTTTCCCATGCTTCATAGAGTGACTCAAAATCATTTTGCTTGAATTGGCCAATCTCACTCCTGAGTTGGGCTGTTTTGGCAGGAGGAAAGAATTTAGCAAGAAACCTCTCAGCCATGTCCTGCCAACTAACGATGCTTCCCGGTTGTAGAGATTGTAGCCAACCTCTAGCCTTGTCCCTCAAAGAGAAGGGAAACAATCTCAGTCTAATGGTGTCTTCAGTAACACCATTAATCTTCACAGTATCACAAATCTCCAAGAACATAGCCAGGTGAATATTGGGATCATCAAGTGGTGATCCACTGAATTGAGCCTGCTGCACCATGCTAATCAAAGCTGGTTTGAGCTCAAAGTTGTTGGCATTGATTGGCTGGCGCATTATGCTCGAGTAATTTCCATTCACAACTGGCCGTACATAGTCCTTCAAGGTGCGTGGTAGTACCTCACGATCTTCTTCAGCCATAGCTAGTATCTTATTTCTTCTTAGTGATCTAAGAGTTCTTTCAATCTCCGGATCAACAGGAATAATGTCACGAGATCTAGTACGGCGCATCCAATGTCAGAAACACACCTGTAGAACAAATTAAAACAAAGTTCTAAATTAAAACCAAGATTACTTTGTATCGATATTGACAAAAAAAAATAAGAATAAACTAATCCCCGGCAACGGCGCCAAAAACTTGACCGGTGCAAAACTGCAAGTGCACAGTATCGTAGTTTTATAGTAAAGCAATAAGAAGAGTATCGTCCTCAGGGATTGGTACCTTACTCTTGCCAAATACCAAAATTATGCTAATCTCAATTCTATCTAGAGGAATCGCTAAGGTTTTTGTAGTAGCAAATAAAACTAGATCAACTCAAGAGAAATAAGCAAAGAAAGTAAAACTGATGTTTGAAGATCAAATTCAATAGGGAAGAAAACTTCTAGGAAATCGATTTCACCATAATTCTTCACTATGCTTTTCTCATCCAGCTAATTTAACTTAAACCTCTTTTGTCTATTAGCAAATCTCTAATTCATCCAAAAGCCTCTTTCGATAGTCAATTGGAATTGATTCTAGTTTATCAATTCACACAAGAGTATGCAAATTAAATAATCAAGAACGCAATAAGACCAATGATTTAATTACTACACAGGTTCATACAAGTCTTTCGATCTCTATACTTACCTATGCTGAAATATCCAAGATCTACCCTATGATTCCCTCTTTCGATAGCAAATCACAAGATTAATAATCATCTAATCAATGGCCAGTTAATTAGAAGCATTAAACTCAAAATAAATCAGATAAACAAAGAGAGAATTGCATTAAATTAGCATGGACAAACAAGCATAGTTCGGAATTAGGTTACATCGTTTTCCTAGAAAGAAGAAAATTTAGCTCATACTAGAATTGGAATTCAACATAAACGAATTCACCATAATTGTTCTGAGAAGATGGGAAGAAGAAAATAAACACTGAAAAATCCTCCTTGCAGCCTCAACTGGTCGTCAAAAGCTCAAGAGAACGATTCAACGCCTTTCTCCCGTCCGTGCTCGTGTATGAATCCAACGTACGTGCAATAAATTGGAATTCCGTCTCCAAAACAAATGATTTGAATCCCTCTAGCTATGTTTTTCTCTCCCAAAGAGTGTTCTCCAGTCAAAAACCGCGGCTCTAGAGTGAAGAATGGCCTTTTATATGGTCCCACGGCGGAAAACCTAAAATCTGTCAAAATACGATGTTCGCTCGAGCGGGGTGTCGAGCGCGCGTCGAGCGTTCGACTCTGCCTGATTTCGCTCGAGCGTCCTATCGAGCGCACATCGAGCGTTCGACTCTGCCTGATTTCGCTCGAGCGGCCAATGTCTCCGCTCGAGCGATCTTCGTTTTTCAGCAACCTGCTCGAGCTCCCTGTCGAGCGGCAGTCGAGCGTTTGAATCTGCCTGAATTCGCTCGAGCGGCCAAAAGCCTCCGCTCGAGCGAACTTGTAAAATCTGCAATATGAAATTTTGCAAGCCATCAAATACCCCCAAACTTACAACTTTGTTTGTCCTCAAACAAAAAAGAAAAACAAATGATAGTTTAGGCAATATCAACTCGACCCCAAAGAGAAGTATCATCATTCACCAAACTTTTATGAATTTAGATTTCATCTCTAGTATCTTACTCTTTTAACATCAAAGATAGCAAGAAAATCAATCAAAAATTTTGCAATTTGTCAAGCAAGAGTTAGGCGTTTATTTCAACCTAAAGCTAAGACCTTGAGTGGGTGTGTGATATAGTCAATTTAACCTCAAACCACCTGCAAACTCAGATAAAAGTAGAACAACCAAAATCAGAAGAATTCTCTTAAAACTTAACCCCATAAGTCCAATTTTCAGAAATCCTCTCCACTAATGTAGTCAACACCAAAATCAAAGATCAAAAGGTCTTTATTAAGGTTGTAATGATAGGCCACAGGGTGAGGGTTAAGAAAGAACTG